>NC_064811.1:14284067-14294684 GCF_023721935.1 Panthera uncia | reverse complement strand
TAAAATAAAATAAAATAAAATAAAATAAAATAAAATAAAATAAAATATCCTATGATGCCATATTCCCTCATGCTCTCATGGCCACATCCAGCGTCCTTTGCCTATTCCAATCCGCCCCAACCCCACTCAGCACTCCCAGTCCACAGCACCCTTCACCAATCCTTGCATGATGCATTCTTTTAGATCAGAGGCCCTAATATTTTTGTGTATGTTGTAAACCCCTCTGACAGTCTAGTGAAGCTTATTTACTTCATTTCAGAACATTTTTTTTTTTCAACGTTTTTTTTAATTTATTTTTGGGACAGAGAGAGACAGAGCATGAACGGGGGAGGGGCAGAGAGAGAGGGAGACACAGAATCGGAAGCAGGCTCCAGGCTCCGAGCCATCAGCCCAGAGCCTGACGCGGGGCTCGAACTCACGGACCGCGAGATCGTGACCTGGCTGAAGTCGGACGCTTAACCGACTGCGCCACCCAGGCGCCCCAGAACAACATTTTTTAAACTATTACATGTATATTTGAAAACAAAGGAAGACAGTTGACATTTTTTAAAATGACAAAATTTTAAATATATTTTTTCTTTTTTTGTTAATTCCTTAAGTAGCAGGATCTTGCAGCAAATCTAATGACTACCCTAATTTTCAATTAGTAATGAGTTAAGTGATCTTTTCATATATCCATAATAGCTATAATATGATTTAAAAAATACCATGGTTTTTATTAGGAATAAAGTCACAGGTCTACCAGTACCAATGAGATCTGCTGTTCTCATTTGTAGTTGATGGGAATGCTAAACTAGTGAAATTAAGAATGTATATTGTTCTAGTCCAAACCAGTGGACTCCTGAATTAAACACTGGGTTAAATTCTAGATTTCATTCAGGAGTTACCTTCTCAGAACAGAAAGTTTTTTAGAAACCATTCTCTACCTTCCTAACTACCCTTTCTCAGTATTGTGAAAGCAGCATATATTTGCTTCTACCTGGTAACTTGGCCCAGTGGCTCACCATTTTATTATTAGTTCTATTTCACGAAGTATTTGTTTTAAATACAAAAGTAAGACACAGATATGTTCTCATTGTCAAAATTTGAACACAACAGATAAAGGCAAAAACTACTGACTAACTTACCGTCCCCCACCACTGCAAATTACCTTTCCTAAATCCCATTCCTTTCTTCTAAAAGTAACAACTGTTATAATTTTTGTTTGTGTTCTTTCAGATTATGTTTTAAGCACATATAAAAACCATTATTTACTATTATAAAATAAATTGCTGTTTGTGTGCATTTGAGAAGCCTTTGAAAATATTAAATAATATAACCAATGCCTGTATCCCAAACACTCAGAATTAATAGCATTAACATCTGATAGTACTTGTTCAAGGTTTTTCAGGCAATGACACATTACAGATAAAGGTAAAACCTCCTTAAGCTCTGAGATCCCTTCAGTTGCATTTCCCTATACACTATCTGGACCATGAAGAAAAAAAGTACATAATGAGTTTAGTGCATTTTTTATATAACAGCTTATATATGCCCATTTTTATAAATTTATACATACAGATACACAAAAGATATAATTTTGACATATGTTTAATTTCCATGGATTATATCATATTGCATATATGATCTTGTATTGTTTCTTTTTCACTCAGTTATGATGTTTTATACATCTACCCATACTTCTATTTACAGATCTAGTTTATTTGTATTAAAAGTATCATATAATATTGCACTATATGACTATACTATATTTTATTCATCCATCTACCTACTGAAGAATATTTTTCTAATTCAAACATCTTACCTATTATAAACAATACTGCAGAGGACCCCTCTAGATATTTCTTTGCAAGTGTGGGAAAGTTTTCCTTTGCAGAACTGGGCTATATGAGCATATTTTCAATTTTATCAGGATGTGTCAAGTTATAAAATGTGTCTATTTAAATTCTCAGTAGCTGAGGATGATCGTATTTCCCCAAATGTTTGTTACTGTCAGATTTTTTAAAAATGTGATGACATTATTGAGATATCATTGAAGTAAATACCATATATTTGAATAGTACAACTTCAACGATTATGACATTTGTATATGCATATGAAATCAACCACAAAATCAAGATAATTAATGTTTCCATCATCACCTGAAGTTTGCTTGCACCCATATGCAATATATTCTCTACTCCACTGCTGTTTCCAGGAAGCTACTGACATGTTTTCTGACAGTATAAATTAGTTTATATGGTCTAGCATTTTATATCCATGGAATCATGAAGTGTAAATGCTTTCTTGCCTTGTTTCTTTCACTCAATGTAATAATTGTGAGATTTATGTTCTATATATCAATAGTTCATTCCTTTTAAGTTTTAAGTATCCATTCACATATTTATGGACATTTGAGTTGTTTTCATTTTGAGGCCATTAGAAATAAAGCTTCTAGGAACATTCACTTATAAGTCATTATTCTTACATATGTTTTTTTTTCCTCTTAAATAAATAACAAGGAAGAGTATGGCTGAGTCACAAAGAAGGTATACATTCAATGCTTTAAAAAACAGCCAAACTATTTTGCAAGTGTTGTACCATTTTACATTTCTACCATCAGTATATGAGACTTTGTTACTTTAAATCCTTGTCAATACTTGGTATGCTCATTCTTTTTCATTTTAGCCAATCTAATGGATATGCAGCAGTATCTCACTTTGATTTAAGGTTGCATTTCCCTGCTAATTAATGATATTGAGTATCTTTTTATATGCTTATTTGCTATATATATCTCTTCTCTTGCAAAGTGTCTAATATTTTGCCCAATATACATGGAATGGTTTATCTGATTGAGTTGTGACATTCTTTATATATTCTGGAAACAAGTCTGTCTCATATATATGTTGTAAATATTTTGTACCACTATATAACCTTTCTTTTTCATCTTAAGTCTTTCAATGGCAATTCTTAAACTTTAGTGAGATCCAACAAATTATTTTTATGTCATGCTTCATGCTTTTTAAATTTTATCTAAGAAATCTTTGCCAATGTTGGGGTAGCAAAGATTTTATCCTGTGCTTTAGATGTTTTATTCTCTTAGATTTATAATTAGGTCTATGATTTGTAACTTGGATAAGGCCTTCATTTGTTCTGGCTATTCTGAATCCTTTGCATTTCCATATATATTTTAGAATCAGTTTGTTAATATAAAATAAAAAAACATGGGCTAAAATGTTGACTATCATTGTTATGAATCCTTAGAATAATTTTAGAATTTGACATGTTAATAATTATGAGCATTCCAACTCATGAGTACAACAGATCTCTCATTTGTGTCTACAGTGGTTTTATTAACATTCTATAGTTTTTAATATGGAGAACTTGGCTATGTTTTGTTAGATATATCCTTAAGCATTTGGGGATTTTGGTGCTATTATCAAAGGTATTTTTATAAAGTTTTATTTTCCAATTGTTTTCTCCATCTAATATATGCAAGTACACATTATATCCACAAATCTTGATATGTTATATTCTTCCATTGTCATTGATTTTCAAGTATTTAAAAGTGATATTATCTGTTCTCTGCCAAAATTTCTGATGTCATCTGCACCTTTCTGCTTCTTTTTCATTCCTCCTGATGATATTGGCCTACTTTCTACTGTTGAACATGTTTCAAGAACACCAGTCTCACCTTAATGCTTTGGTAATAACTGCCCCCTCCCTGGGACTGAAATCCTGCCCCCAGATCTCTACATTCCTGGGTTCTTATTTTCAGCTCCCTGCACTTTATTTTCACCTCCCTATCCTGCCAATATAATGCCCCAATCTCTTTCATATATATCATGGCATTTATTACTTGATATAATCATGCTTGTTTAATAGTGTGTTGCTTTAATATCTGTTTTCCCAACTAGTATGTTTACCCAATTAAAGGATTAACTTTGTCTACTTTGCTCACTGGTGTATCCACACAATACTAGATAGTAGGGACCTAGTAAATATTTATGAAGTGTATTATCTTTGTGAATATTCAAAATAATCCTATGGGTTAGCCATCATTATTGCTAACTTTTAAAGATGAGAAACATGGTGCTTAGGAAGGCTAAATAACGTGTTAAAAATAAGATGCAGAGTCAAGATCTGAATGCATGTCTATCTAGCTCTAGAGCCTGAATTTTTACCCACTGGGCTATGGGGCCTAGGATAAATGCCAGACATCTTGCTTGGACCCCCTAGTGGATGACAAGAAAATCCAGAGAGGGTGCTGCTTGATGGGAGAAAAATTGGGAGAAAAAAATAAGATTGGTATTAAAATGTTCCACTTCAGATGCTTGTGGGACATATAATTGTATGGTAGGTATGGAGGTGATGGTGACACATCTGAAACGCCATCATTTGCAACTCTCTGTCAGAATGCCGTGTGAGGATGAATGAGAAAGTTCAGACACTAGCATCATAAACAAATGTCAACATGTTACCAAAGAACAGACCTCAACATTTTAATAACTGAACTACAGTACTACAGTAGTTCCAAACCAAAATAACTTATTTCTAAATGGCTTAATATGCGCAAAGTGCAGACAAATGCTTCCGTATGTGTTCTTTCAGTAGGAAGCAGTGCATGTATAAGGAACACACCACAGTTTCAGTGGAGCAATTCTCCAGAGGTTAGCCTCCATGGTGAAAAACAGACCAGTCTCTTCCTTCTAAAATTAAATTTCCACTTGGTGTTTTGATAAAAGATATTTTCTTAATTTTTATTTCCTTGAGTGATGCACATTTGATGAGAAAATAAACACTGACCCTAAAAATAAGTTATTTAATTACTTTATATTTGCCTTTGAGATTTAGTTTCCAAACTCTCTCAGCTCTCTAATGCCGTATGTAATTTGTACTGCATAAAGAGAGGCTTTTGAGTTTTGTATCCTACTGCTTTGAGACTGAAGTAAGGAAAAAAAAAAGCCTGCCATTTATTAGAGGTGGGTTTCGGTTATAGTCAAAACTTTTGACCTTTTCGCTAATGGATACAAAGGAAATTGCAAGTCAGATAACAGTTGTTCCAAACCAGAACTCAGACTAACACGTGGAATTAAATATGACCTGAGGCACAGGCTGATGCAGTGTGGAGTCAGCAGGCAGGGCACAGCTCATGTAAAAGGATGCAACAGGTCTAATCCCAGCTCAGTCACTGTCTGGTGCCTTGGGCAAGGGACTTTCTTCTCTGACTTTCAATTCCCTCATCTGTTTGGAACCTGTCTGGTTCACATAAGGTATTATTCTAGGAGGTGAAAATCACAGTAATCAGTGTGAATATTTCTCTAGCTGGACTATCAGTAAAAGATGTTGGTATATTTTAAATCACGTTCATCTATAACAATGGTGCTGCCAATGTCCTTTGTATTGGAAGCTTTGCACCATGGATCGAGGGCTGATTAGGGAATGTACAATGGTGCACTTACCCCTTTACCTTCAAATAAGATCCATGATTTTAATGATACTCTAGTATACAACATCTACTTCTTTGCTCCTGTGTTGTACTTACCTGGCAAAACTCCAGCTCCCTACCTGTGTCCAATCTCTACTTGTGCACTGAATTTGGTTAGATAAAACCCTACTAAGTAGATTTACTTCACACAACTCTAACTTCACACAAGCCATTATGGATACCCAGAGACTATACTACCAATTTATTTCCTTTTCTATTTTCCATAGAAAATAGAACTGTAACTGTTCTAGGATTGCATTTCATTGACAAAATGGAAAGAATTAGAAGGCATATCAATATGCTCTGACCAAAATATCTACAACAAAACTACATTTGCATCTACAGAGTCCTACTTCATGGAAAGAATTAGAAGGCATATCAATATGCTCTGACCAAAATATCTACAACAAAACTACATTTGCATCTACAGAGTCCTACTTCACCACACTTATGACAGATGTACTGTCCATGCACCTAGGGACAGTCCCAACAGTGGTGTGCTTGAATTCATCTTTTCTCACCCACTTGAGTTGGTCATGGATGTTTCAAAATCTGTAATTCATCCACCTGTTACTCTTCATTGGATCATGCTCATTAGCATATAAATATACTATAATGACTCTCAAGTTAAAAACCAACAGGAAATTCTCCTTTGACTCTCCAATGCCTTCCAGATTATATTCGTCTTTATAGAAAACCTTCTCAAATTATATCGTCTTTATAGAAAACCTTCTCAAAAAAGGTACATATATGTTATGTTACCAACTCATTTCCCATTCTTTTCTGAACCCAATCTGATCAAGCATTCAACTCATCATTCCACTGAAACTGCTCTTTTCCATTAGAAGCCCACATACTTCTTCAGTTACCAGCTGTATCTGACATAGTTCATCAATGTCTTTTTGAAACTCATTTATTCACTTCAGGGATATCTCTCTCTGTTAGTTCTCTTTCTACATCACTGGCAGCTTTTCATTTACCTTTGTTTCTCATCATATTTTGATCTCTAGACAATGGAAGGGCTTGGGTGTCAATCCTCAGATTCCTATTCTATCTATACTTATTCACTAAGTGATCTCTTTCAAACTCAAGTTTTTAAATATTATCTCCAGTCTGACAACTCCCAAATGTGAATCTTCCATCCAAGTCTCTCCATAGGACACTAGACTCATAAATACAACTACTTCCTAGACATCTTCACTTAGATGATGAATAAGGACTTCAAACCTAATGTTTCTAAAAGTGGTAAGCTTGTTTCTCCTCCCTTAGCCAGCAGGCTTGCTTCCCCTGCAGTCTTCATCTTATTTATTGGCAATTCAAACTTTCTAGTTGTTCAGGCCAAATCATCCGTGCTACAGATGTGCATAGCTTGAGTTTTTCTTTTCTTTTTTCTTTCTTTCCTTTTTTTTTTTTTTTTTTTTGCAAATGACCAATGGTTTCAACACCACTTTTGGAAAAGGTTATTCTTTCTCTACTCAATAGTTTTTGCACCTTTGTCAAAAATCAATTGACCACATTTATGTGGAACTATTTTTGGGCTTTCTATTCTGTTCCATTGATCTATGTGTCAGTCCATTCATTTTTATCAACTTTATCTTCAGTACTTAAAGTAAGACTGGGAACACAGTACAATAGATAAGAGAACTGTTTTCCTTATAACAGCAGATCTTTTTGGCATGGAAAGGCCTGTTTAATGTTCCCTTAACTTGGTTACATAGCATAAATCCTCAAAGACATGCAAAGTCTCTTTAATCTCTATAAATGTTGTTATATACAAATACAGCTTTAAACAAAGATAAATATTAATATTAAAAGTGCTGGAATAAGCGCCTGATAACTAATTCCAAATACAGTGATTAAATATTTGAAGAGTTCTGGATAATGAATCAAGCTGGGTAAAAATAAATGGAGTATTTTGAGCCAACTTTTACCATCTTTTCGTGAATCATTAATCAAAATACAAGATTTCTCTCCTTTAATCTTTTATTTGCTAAACCAATCTAAAATCCTCTGAAATTATCTTAAATTTCAAAGGGTAGTTAAATTATTAGGGTGTTGATTATTTGGCTGTGGCTTGTTTTGCAGGGAAGCTCTGGAGACTCTCTTAGGTCAACCTAGAGCAGTCAACTTTGAGCTGCAGAAAGACAAGATAGTAAGACCTTGTTTTGATTTGCAAGTAGTATCTCCTAGTTTACAGTTTGGAACTTCCTTGCCACTTTAAGACACAGGCAACCTCAGAGGTAGGAGAAAGGACTAGAAATGGAAATGGAAGTAACAAAAATGTCTAATTAAAAAAAATAGTTTGAAATGGCCCTAGTGCACGTCTGCTATTCACCTCTTGTCCAGCCTTTATTTGTTTCATATCCCTCACAATGATACCAGGCACTGTTCTAAGCCATTAACATACAAATTCATTTTATCATTACAACATGAATAGGAGGTATGTGCAGGATTAATATTGCCTTTTCATAAATGAGCCAAATGAAGCAGAGAAAGATTAAGTAATTTGACCAAGATTTTACCACAAGGAAGTATTAGAGACGCAATCCAAACTCAGATAATCTGCTTCCAGAGTTTATATTCTTGATGTGATCTTTATAAATGTTAGACAAGAGTAAGGAGAAAATATAATCATGAATCAGTGAAATTTTCATCTATGATTCCTTATGACATAATATGTGTTTGATTGAATTGTATGATGCAGGCATTTAAAGTTTAAATGATTATACCATAAGCAATAATAGAAGTAAATACAGTATTTACATTATGTATGAAATATTGTGTATACTAGCACCTGTATCTAATTTAAAATTATTCTATGCTCTTTGAATATTATTTCCCCTCTCCCTGCTTGCCTAAGCCCTCCTCATCTTTCAAGACCTCCTTTTCCCTTGAAATTTGAAAGCTGATTGTTCTTCTCATACCCTAAGATAAAAACTTTAGAATAAGATAATTAAAGCATATAATCTAGGCCAAATATAGAACACTTTATGGTATGAAAGTTAAGAAAGAAGGAAAAGGAAAAAGTTTGTGGGGTCGAATGGAGTAGAGAGAAATAATATCTGATCTGAATCATGTCTAACTTAGGACAGATATGATTGAAAATATATATAGTTAGGTTAATAGGGTACAGTGTCCAAATAACCTAGCATCAGTATGTCTGTGTTCCCAGAACAAGTCAAGAATCTGCCAGATAAAGTTGTCACCAAGAAGATCTGTTCCTGGTATGATACAGTTGTAGACACTTGATTGGACTTTGGAGACAAGACCTGGCTTCCTAGGAAGGGAGAATAGAGAGGGAAAATGGGTAGCACAGCCCAGAATGTTTCTATTTCTTTGAAACAGGTATAAAGAGGGAGGGGAATCTGAGGACTGAGTCTGCATGACAGTATAATTGCACATTTTCACCAAAGCTTACAGTTTACCTTTTTTACTGATTTTCCTCACCTAAGGGAGAGAAATGGAAATGTTGTCACGACCAAACTCAACCATCCCATAAACACATTTTTCCACTATCAGTGTGGAATAAGATTCACATAATGGGATATTTCTGAGCACGGAAGTTCATACATTGAGAAATATACTTTTACCAGTGTGGAAATCATTCTAAAATAAATTAAACAGTGTCAATGACTATAAAATTGAAGCCTGCAGCCAGACAGAAAAATCTGAAAACAATAAAGAATCCAGTGAGGTAGTAAAAGCATAGGCTGAATCAAATCAAGAGGCAAAGAGAATTAGCTGCAACCTTAGTTGTAAATATTAAGTACTGGTGATAAATGAAAGACACCTAGGAGGGATATGTAATGTGCTAGATTGCATAATTAATTGCAGCCAGAATCCCTAGGAATGGAGTGGCCCACTTACATAGAAGTCAGAACTCTGTAAGAAGGGGCTAGGTATAAATATACCAACCACCCTACTGTGGCACAAGTGGACTCAACTGGATGTATGTAGCCGGTTGAGTTCTATGATACAACCTTGTAATATGCTCAAAGGGTATCGTATGAAGTATCAAAAGCTTCTATAAACCTTTTACGAATAGACAAACCAACAGATAAAACGCACAAAAGGCATTAACGCTTCATAAAACTAGAAACTTAAAAAGATATATATGTGTATTATATATAACTTTAGCTAAAATGTATATAACTAAAATACAATAAATTTTGTTTTTCCTGAATTATTAACAGTTTAAAGCTATACTAGCCATGAGATACCTTTTTTTATTTTTAATTATCTTTAATGTTTTTATTTTTGAGAGAGACAGAGCACCAGAAGGGGAGGGACAGAGAGAGAGGGAGACACAGAATCTGAAGCAGGCTCCAGGCTCAGACTTTTCAGCACAGAGCCCAACATGGGGCTTGAACTCATGAACCAAGAGATAATGACCTGAGCCAAAGTAGGACGCTTAACCAACTGGGCCATTCAGGTGCCCCATGTGATACCTTTTTTTAATGTTGCTATTAATATCTATGGTGAGGAAATGCCATTATGTTATTTCTGCATTCTATTTTTCTTGTATCTCTTGTTTATTTTTATGTGAGTCATTGCTGTTATTACATGCAGGCGTATTTAATAACTCATCTCTATTATTAAATATAGCCTTTAACATTTTAAAGTGTTCTTGTCTCCTTTATGTCTCTCAGCCTCATTCAATTTTGTCAATTTTGTCAAATACCAAAATCATGACCCCTGTGTTTTCTTTTTCATTTGCAGTTGTCTAGTACATCTTTGTGCACTATTTCATTGTAAACGTTTCAGAACCTCTTTGTTACAGATGCATTTCTTGTATGCAGCATACTGAATGATTTTTTTTTGCTAACTGTGATATTAACTCAGCACCATCTTTAGCCCACTCCTATCTGATGCATTTCCCAAAATCTCCTTCTATGTATGGTTCTGGGGAAAAGACTGTAAGAGGAACTTGTATGAATTTAAAAGATCAAAATGAGTGAAAACATATGATATCTGTCTTTCTCTGGTTGACTTGTGTGTGGAACTTGAGAAACTTAACAGAAGACCATGGGAGAAGATAAGGGGAAAAATAATTTCAAACAGAGAGGGAGGCAAGCCATAAGGGACTCTTAAATACAGAGGACCAACTGAGGGTTGATGGCGGGGGGGGGGGGGGGGGGGGGGGGGGGGGG